>NC_053496.1:114895308-114940308 GCF_905171775.1 Rana temporaria
TGAAGTGTGCCATTGAACATCTAAATGATTCAGAGAAGGATTTGGAAAAAGTGCTGTGGTCAGATGAGACCAAAATTTAGCTCTTTGGCATTAACTCAATGTGCCGTGTTTGGAGGAGGAAAATTGCTGACTATGACCCAGGAACACATCCATACAGTCGAACATTGAGGCAGAAAGATTATGCTTTGGAGCGGTTTCTCTGCTAAAGGTACTGGAGTGACTTTGCCACACTAAGGGGCCAATGGACAGGGCAATGTATTGTAAAATCTTGTATGGGAACCTTCCCTCACTTTGAGTTGCCCAGTGACAGCCAAGAAACCTTAAGGATTTAGAGAAGATCTGTAAAGAAGAATGGACCAAAATCCCTTCTTTGTGCAGTTATTATTGCTATATGTGCCCCCATTACGGAGACAAACCCTCTCTACTTGTTCTGTTTACCATTATGTTTGAAAGTGAAAGTAAAAGAAAATTCCAAATATTAGGTTGACACCTGGACAGTAATAGAGGGGACATCTTCCAGTGAGGACACTAATTCTGGTGACCCTGGAGACACTCCAGGATTCCCACTCTTAGGAGGGAATTCTTCTCAATTCATGTCTTGACTAGGGGATAGGAAGTAAATGGAAGTCTCCCCAGTAGGACACAGATGGCAAAAAAAGGTTGATAATGAAAAAAAAAATAGTTACACTTTAAGCTCACAAAAAAGTGAAAAGGACACTGCATTTCTGGCAAGATCGGGAGCGATTGGCACTGCGCTGACAAGCCATTCACCTCTGCAGCTAGGGGTTCGGATCCCGGTCTCGGCTACATGTGAATTGAGTTTGGTGGTCTCAGCCTGGCTCCCGGTGGGTATGCTATGCGAGGTAAGCCTGCGCTTAGTACGCCCACCCCCCTCCCACAAAAAAAAACACCACACTTACACGCACTCGAAATTGGGTTAACATGCACGCACTTTGAGAGAGAGGCGAAGGACTAACGGGGATGGTTGAGCGGGCTAGATCCTCTCACTCCCTTTGCCCCGTTGGGCTTCAAAGTGGAGCAGGTAGGGCGGGCTGTGTGGGAGGACTCCCTCACACACACGCCATTGCCACCCGGGGCATGGAGAAAGGTGGCAGATTGCCTCTGGGGGAGGCCTGCCTACTCCCAACTCCTGCAGTCCGGCTCCTCTCTCGAGTACAGGCACAAAATACACTTTCAAAAAAAATAAAACAAATTCTGGCAAGATCAACAGGTATTTTCTGTGCTTGCTAAAAATGTTCTTACCCTGAAAAGATAAAGGTCATGCATCCACCACAACTAAGGATTAGTAAGCTGTAATATAATACAATTTTGTACATTTTTGTATTCAGGTTTAGATACGCTTTAAGGCACTGACCTGAGACAAACAGGCAAATCAGGAAAGCCAGAACATCCATTCTTCAAACTTGTTCCAAGTCAGTGACTTTAAAAAGTCACTTAGGTTAGCATGAGGCATAGTATTTTGAGATCAAGTAGTCTTGCTGTACTCTGAGTACAGGTTTCCTTTAAAGTGGACCAACACACAATCTAAACTTTAACAATCTAAGATGGATTCTTTAACACACTTTAATAACAAAGCAAAATAGTATCTTAAGGATATCATTTTTAATTATAGTCAGGGTGATATTTATTGCGCGTGTCCATGCCTAGACACACTCTGTTCTGGCATCACAGTAGCCTATCAGGCATAAAAAGAAGAACTTGCAAACTCATTCATGGTTATTGGAATACACTGATGATGATTTCAGGAATAGTTATTTCACAGGAGTTTTAATTTAAAAAAAAACAGGGGGGGGGGGGGACTTTTTTCCATTAGGTGCTGAGCATACACTTTGGTGTGGTATGGTATAACCTATTTTTTTTGCATGTTTAAGTAGTGGCAGCACATGAGTAATATGTTTGGTTGGCCTAGACAAAAGACCCAGATATTTGTATTTTTTTTATTAATTAATTAATTAATTAATTTTAGTAATTGCAATGGATTCCAGCATTACATTTCACTATTATACAATTTTTAAACTCCATTCTCATAAAAAGGAATTCAAAATCCACTATACATTTACTCTACACTTTCTTATACATACTTAATGTCACAGGCAAGACAAAAAAGCTGCTAACCTCCACCACTTCCTCACCAGTGCTACAGAATGGACACTAATTAATTCAACCGATGTGTACAGCTGTCTACATGTAGAACAGTACAGATCTGGGATGACAAGCCAAAGATTAATGGCATTCATGAAGTGTATCTGGTGGGATCTCCACCCCACAGTGCAGAGACAGAGAGTTGGTGCTTTCAGTCATAAGGACAATGTTTCACAAGATTCTCAAGTGGTAGCCCCAATACATTCTAGTAATGAGACAATCCATCATCCAAGGGTCTGCAGGGTTTAAGGCTAGGATTCAGGACATCTTCTTTATTGTGCCAGCTCAGGCAATGAAGTTGGTTTAGTGACCTAGGACAGTCAATTAATCTCTAGCATTAAAGTGAAAATAAAGTAGAAAAATAGTAACACTGGATGATTTCCCTCCTGCAAACTCATGAATCACTTTTACAAAGAAGTATTACCTTATATCTTATTTTATGTATTTTATCAAATGTCTAAATTACACACAATTCATCACTTTCTGAATTTAACCCTGGAAAACAGCTGTGAATTGAGAAAATGTCATTGGGTTGCTGGGCTTAAGCTATAAAATTTCATTTTCACCTTGCTTTACCGAATGGGCGAACAGAAAACATACTAGGTACCTAGACTGATAAAAAGGGAAAAAAAAGGTGTTGTGGCTTTAAAAAGGTACAAAGCCAGTTACAAAAAAGTATTGGAAATGGTAGTACCGGTATTAAGTGACTTAGAAGCACAGAAATGTGATTAACGCCAAATAAAATGTATTTTATTTTTCTTAATACATTATGTATTGCATAGGAAAGTGTTAGAGCAGCCATTTATTTGCCTCCATTTTTTAGTCTGTGTTTCCACACTGAGGAGATTTCACCTTACTTTATGCCCTGTGACCACACAGTAGGGCAAACAATTCACCCTATTTAAGATTAAAAGCAAAATGGACAGAGGTTTTACAACTTCCCTAGCCTGCTAAAAACAAATGCTATAATTGCTTTGTATAACCCAGTATTCCCCTTAGTTCCTGTTACAAAGTCCACACATCAGGTATGGGGAAATCTCCATGTAATGGAATGGCCCGTGATACCCAGAGACTTTTGAAGGATGCGGGGTACTCCTGTGCCAGCTTCACTAATGACTCTTGGGTCTAGGGTCATCCTATGTCCAATAGGGGCATAGGATGACTGAGAAATGATATCTTGAATTACATGAGATGGGACAGTAATGATAATTCATCATAATGTATTGCAGGATATCTTGAAATACTACAGGTAGTTGTTTCTGAACACAACAGGTCAATAGAGTGTCTCCTTCAATGTGGAACATAGACTGTTGAGGTGCTAATTAATTCTGGCTTCTGAAGGACCTCTCATTGTGTGATGCTAATGACACTGTATTGTGTGAAATTTCTATTGATGATAGATATGTGTTGGCAGTCTGAAAGGTCAGATGTCTGACCTTTCAGGTGTAGTGCATTAGCATGTCAATTATGTTTACTAAAGGAATGTGTATTATGTAGCAGGTGAGAATAACTTATTGCGGAGTCAGAACGTCTGGGTAATGATTAGTAATTAGCTCATCTGAATGTCATTATCTAACGGAATGTGTATTGAAGTTCCTTGTGTCATGTTGTGGGTGGAGTTGAGTCATTGTCCAGATTTGGTTTCTAACTGTATATAACAAGCTGAGTTTACCATTAAAGTATTCATTCGTTTGGAACCAGAGAACAGAGCTTGTGTCTCGTTATTCTGGGGGGGGGAATCCAATGGATCGTGTCCGCTGGATTGTTGGAGTGTCGGATAAGCTGTCATGGGTTGGTGGAATGGAATATCGTACAGTAGGTGAACCCGATATTGTGTCAATCTCGCTCTCTTTCTCGGCGAGATTGAGCACCTACGAGCCCCATCGCGGGAGCCAGCGCCGAGCTGGCTTGCCGCGATGGAGACAGAGCCGTCATAGAAGCGACGGGAGATCCGACTTGGATTCCCGCCAATTCTACACGTGTGCGGCGTTTGTTATGAATCCTGAGGGGGAAGTCCCCGCCGGATTTTAAATAAAAATCCGGCATGGGTTCCCCCCTCAGGAGCATACCGGGCCCTTAGGTCTGTTATGGGTTGTAAGGAGAGCCCCCCTACGCCGAAAAAAAACGGCGTAGGGGGTCCCCCTACAATCCATACCAGACCCGTATCCAAAGCACGCTACCCGGCCAGCCAGGAAGGGAGTGGGGACGAGCGAGCGCCCCCCCCCCTCCTGAGCCGTACCAGGCTGCATGCCCTCAACATGGGGGGGTTGGGTGCTCTGGGGCAGGGGGGCGCACTGCGGCCCCCCCACCTCAGAGCACCCTGTCCCCATGTTGATGAGGACAGGGCCCCTTCCCGACAACCCTGGCCGTTGGTTGTCGGGGTATGCGGGCGGGAGGCTTATCGGAATCTGGGAGCCCCCTTTAATAAGGGGGCCCCCAGATACCGGCCCCCCACCCTAAGTGAATGAGTATGGGGTACATTGTACCCCTACCCATTCACCTGCAAGAAAAGTGGTAAAAACACAAATAAACCACACAGGGTATTAAAATATTTTATTAGTCTGCTCCGGAGGCCCCCCCTGTCTTCTTTATTAGCTCTTTTACCAGGGGGAGCTTCTTCTTTGACATCTTCGGGTGGGTGGGGGCCGCCGTCTGGTTCTCTTCCACCGCCGGGGGGGGTCGCTTTTAAAAAAGCCCCCACCCCCCGGCGGGTTTCCTCCGGCGTCTTCGGCGGGGGGCTTCTTCTTCCGCTATCCCGACGGGTCTTCTCCGCTATCCGGGGGGTCTCCTTCTATGTTCGCCGCTCTCCGCTGTTGACTCGGCGCACCCCGGTTCTTCGTCTCGCTGTCCGGTGCCTTCTTCCGTGCTGTACGTCTTCTTCTCCTTCCGTGCTGTGAGTTCTTCTTCCGCGCTGTGACGTCATGTTCTTCACTTCTCTTCTTCTCCCGATGTTGACACGCCGGTTCTTCTCGCTGAAATGACGGATGCGCGCCTTGCATCGGACCTATATAGGCCTCACAGTCCCATCATGCTCTGTACCTACCCATGTGATACCTACCCACGTACAGCACGGAAGAAGGCACCGGACAGCGAGACGAAGAACCAGGGTGCGCCGAGTCAACAGCGGAGAGCGGCGAACATAGAAGGAGACCCCCCGGATACCGGAGAAGACCCATCGGGATAGCGGAAGAAGAAGCCCCCCCGCCGAAGACGCCGGAGGAAACCCGCCGGGGGATGGGGGCTTTTTTAAAAGCGACCCCCCCGGCGGTGGAAGAGAACCAGACGGTGGCCCCCACCCACCCGAAGACGTCAAAGAAGAAGCTCCCCCTGGTAAAAGAGCTAATAAAGAAGACAGGGGGGCCTCCGGATCAGACTAATAAAATATTTGAATACCCTGTGTGGTTTATTTGTGTTCTTACCACTTTTCTTGCAGGTGAATGGGTAGGGGTACGATGTACCCCATACTCATTCACTTAGGGTGGGGGGCCGGTATCTGGGGGCCCCCTTATTAAAGGGGGCTCCCAGATTCCGATAAGCCTCCCGCCCGCATACCCCGACAACCAACGGCCAGGGTTGTCGGGAAGGGGCCCTGTCCTCATCAACATGGGGACAGGGTGCTCTGAGGTGGGGGGGCCGCAGTGCGCCCCCCTGCCCCAGAGCACCCAACCCCCCCATGTTGAGGGCATGCAGCCTGGTACGGCTCAGGAGGGGGGGGCGCTCGCTCGTCCCCACTCCCTTCCTGGCTGGCCGGGTAGCGTGCTTTGGATATGGGTCTGGTATGGATTGTAGGGGGACCCCCTACGCCGTTTTTTTTCGGCGTAGGGGGGCTCTCCTTACAACCCATAACAGACCTAAGGGCCCGGTATGCTCCTGAGGGGGGAACCCATGCCGGATTTTTATTTAAAATCCGACGGGGACTTCCCCCTCAGGATTCATAACAAACGCCGCACACGTGTAGAATTGGCGGGAATCCAAGTCGGATCTCCCTTCGCTTCATGTTTGTTTGAGATCATATCCACTTAGCAAGGAGTGTGTGATCACTGGTGATTGTAGGACATGTATCTATCCATCTATCATCCTATATTATAGAAATACACACACATACCGTATTAAAGCTGAGATATTGACCAAGCCAGGGTCTGACCAGGAGCAGACTGTCAACTCATGGGGCCCGTGGGCAATAAAAGATTATGGGGCCCCCAGGCAATAGAATATTATTGGGCCCCTGGGCAATAGGAGATTATAGGGGCCCCGGGCAAAAGGAGATTATGGGGCCCCCAGGCAATAGATAGTATACACAAACACACATAAAGTATACATGTAGTATACACACACAGACACACAATATACACACAGAATACACACACACTGAAAGGTACTGGAGAGGTGGGGCAGCTATGATCTTGTTTTGTTTTTTTTAAAACACAGATTTTTACATACTGTCCCTGGTTTTACTGAGGCTGGCAACCCTGATGGGGCCCCCTTCTTCACGGTGCCCTCGGGCAGTGCCCAAGTGCCCAAGTGGTCAGTCTGCCCCTGGGTCTGACTAAACCAGCTATATTCCACATAACAAAAGAATAGCTAGTGACTCTTTGCTATATTAATTTTAGGCAAACCACCTTGGCCTTTGAGGACCAATATAATTAAACATTTCAAAGGGTACATTGTTTACGTACTTAAGGGTCATGAAAAATGTGAGTTGACCATTTAAAAAGTATTTATTGATGACCCCCCCTGTTTGGTTTACAGCAAAATGCCCAAAACAGGGAAATATTCAAACCCAAAGGGCGAACCCCATTGAAGTCTACAGAGGCAGAACAGGAAAGAAAAAAATCAAGTCAAATCAAGTAATGTGAGTCAAATCACATTTTAAATTACTTGCGGTTGCAATTGCCGGAACCCGGCTATTGAAAAAAAAAGAAAAAAACGGGCATGGAGTCCCACCCCCAAGTCCATCCCCGGCCCTTTGGGTCCAATATGGATTTGGAGGGAAACCCCACCCCCAAAAAATAAAATAAAAAATGGCGTGGGGGTCCCCCCAAAATCCATACCAGACACTTACCTGGGCATGCAGCCTGTCAGGTCAGAAAAGGGGGGATGATTGAGTGCCCCCCCTGAACCATACTATGCCACATGCTCTCAACATGGGGTGGTGGGTGCTTTAGGGCAGAGGGGGCTCTGCCCCCTCACCCAAAAGCGGGTCTCATCCCCACAACCATGGGCAGAGGGGTTATCGGAATTTGGATGCCTACTTTAACAAGGGGGCCCCCATATCCCACCCCCATGTGAATGGGTATAGTGTACATTCACCAAAAAAGTGTCAAAAAGTAATTACCACAAGAGAGAAGTTTTTGACAATTCCTTTATTAAAAAATAAAAAAGTGCCCCTCGATGTAAATTCATTGTTCCTTTTTTGTATGGCTGCCTAGTGTTTGGCTTATTCTATGCCCTGCACTGACCAGCTGATGTTATTTTTGAACTGATGTTTGTTTAAATGGACATGTTATATTTTTTTCATGTCCAGATTAATATATAGAAAGTGACAAGTTTTTTTCTTTATTTCTCCTTTTTTCTATATATCACTCTAGTGCTCTAACTGGTTCTGCCCAGAACCTGCACTAGACCGAATCTGTTGGTTCCCTTTGGCCGTTCCCATAGGTGCTTCTATATACTGAACCCTGTAAGTGAACTTTTTGTGCTAACTCTATATATGTGAACTATGTCCTAACAATGGAGCACTATACTCATAGGATGTTATGTGTTCTGCTAGCTGGGTCTCCTTCTCCCCTCCTGTGGATGGGCTTGTGGTCTCTGCACGCAGCATCAGTCAGGTTAAGGCTCCACACCACTTTCCATCCTGTGGTGGTGGCTTCGTATTGATCTCCCAGTCTTGGATCGGGGAGCCATTCTCTCTTCTCTCCTCCCCCCCATTCTTTCCCCTCCATCCCAGGATAGCAGGTCAGCATACTCTCTACACGCAGTGGTAAAATTAAATGTATTGAAATATTTTTTGTGACTATCACTATGTGTAATTTGTATCTCTTTATAACCAATAGAGCTGGCTGTCTTTTGATCCCAACCTCACCCCTGAGGAAGCCTTAAAAGGCAAAATATATTGGGCAGTACCATCTTGGTTGTGATCTCTCTGCATAATCTGCTATCTGTACATATACGGGATCCCCAGCAACCCGGAGATATGCATGTTCAATTCTATGTGTTTTTAAGAAATAACTTGGTTTTGTAATGTATCATGTATCTATGATATACTTTTAATAAATTATTAAAAATACTTGTTATCCTATTCTATATATAGCACCGCTACAGTCCCACTGTTGTCCATACCTTTTCATAGAATATTAATATGTAATATTTTTATTCACCTAAATTCACCTAAATTTTACATTTAATTTGTGCAGTCAAAGAAATGATATACAGAACATCTTCATATTTGTTTTACCCTTTAAACCCAGCTTCATTAGTTATTTGATTGCTGAATGGTGCCCTTGAGAAAGATTGCTTTATGCTTTGAAATAATCTCATTATTACAGAGATTATTGAAGCAAATAATAGACATACAGCATAACCTCATCAGTCCTCACTAGCCCTGAATAAACTCCACAACAACATACTCAAATATGAGCTGGGAACTTTTCGACTTGCATGTGTACTCAGATGAAGGAAAACATCAAATAAGTGCAATAGCTCTGGTGAGGTAGCTCCCACACAGCAAGGCTTCCTTCAATAGGCACCCAAGAGTAGCTCAAACTATAGAAATACTTATAGTGCCAGACCAATAATTGTCTCTTTCATCTAGTTTTGCTCTGGTTTTCCTTTCTATATTTCTATGGCTTCAGTCCGCAATTAAATAAGACTTATAATGGGCACCAATCAGAAATAATATTTAGATTAGAGGTCCTATTCATAAAGGAGTAAGTGTGACATTCATCAAACATTTACTATTGGTGGTCATTTCAATGTATATGTATTACATTTGAGGAAAATGTACTTGCAGTGAATGTTTGGTAAATAAATGCTTATTTACGGCTTTATATGTATATGACCCTTGATGTTATATGGATTCTTGCGCTTCAGTGTCTTGCTTGTTTTTCTGCTAAACATTTGTGTTTTACAAAGTAGGCATGTGCACTGCCGGAAAATGATTGGTTTTGTTTTATTAGTTTTCGTTTTTTTTCGGAAATTCGAAAATCCAAAATGTTATAATTTTCAAATTCCGAATTTTCTAATTTTCTGAAATTCGGAAAACCCAAAAATAAAAAAATCTGAAAGTTCAGGAATTCAAAAATCTGAAAATAAGAAAATAAAGATCAGAAATTTTCAGAATTTCCGGATTTGGAATTTCCAAAATTGTAAATTTCCGAATTCTGCAAATTGTGATTTTTCAAAAATTATAGATTTCAGAAATCCGAATGTTCGAAAATTCGGAATTTCAAAAATTCTGCAATTTGAAAAAACGTATTCGGAACTACACCAATTGCACATGTCTATTACTGAGTGATATTATAAGGGGGCCTTTAAGAAAGCAGAGAGCCTTTCAGCAGAGCACAGCAAAAAAAAAAAAAAAGGCAGACACATTTTAGGACTAATTTGATTAATGTTTACAAAAGAATTCCGCACCCTTTCTATATGTGTGTTTATGGACATTTGCATGTCAGTATTCCGGAAAGCTGTGACTCACCCCTGCTTATGCTGTGAATGCATGGTTAAAGTATTATTATTATACAGGATTTATATAGCGCTGACAGTTTACCGCAAACCCAAAGCAACAATTTATAATATTGCAGATTACCATTTCTTAGATGTGATGGCTGCATTTGTTTTCTTTCATAGACTTTTTTCTTTTATTTTCACCTGGTGGTCTGGCCAGTAAGTCTGTTTTTTCAACAGAAAAAGCTCTCCTGCAAATGTGGCGGTTTAGAGACCATTTTCCACTGACAGGAGTGGTTACAATGCTCAGATTTTATATATTCATGTAAAACATTTATCCCCCCCCCCCCCCAAAAAAATGGTTGTAATAACTGAAATGTGAGCCAGAGTTTAGTTTTAATTTGTTAGCATATCTAAATCTGCTAGTACATCCAACACTCCTATCCTGCCAGACTGATGTTTTGTTTGTTGATTTCCAAAGGTGCCCCCCTGTACTTCTTTACCCAGAGTGGTATGTGTACTGTACTGTGTTACTGGTCAGATCACCAGGTGAAAACAGAGGGAAAAAGCCAAAAAGAATAACTAATGCAGCCACCACACCTAATGATTGCTAAGCTAAATATGATCACCTGGCACTTCCATTATAGAAATGTTAGTAAGCAACTAATACCGGGTTCAGGTATGGTCTATAGCAGAGGTCTCCAAACTTTTCAAAACAAAGCACCAGTTTACAAGGTATGTGCAAAAATGAACTGCATTACTAAGTCAACAGTATGTTGACTTGGTAATGCATTTCATTTTTGCACCAGTCTACAAAAGTGAGCACACCCCTCACATTTTTGTAAATATTTTATTATATCTTTTCGTGTGACAACACTGAAGAAATTACACTTTGCTACAATGTAAAGTAGTGAGTGTACAGCTTGTATAACATTGTACATGTACATTTGCTGTCCCCTCAAAATAACTCAACACACAGCCATTCATGTCTAAATTGCTGGCAACAAAAGCGAGTACAACCCTAAGTGAAAATATCCAAATTTGGCCCAAAGTGTCAATATTTTGTGTGGCCACCATTATTTTCCAGCACTGCCTTAACCCTCTTGGGCATGGAGTTCACCAGAGGTTCACAGGTTGCCACTCTTCCACTCCTCCATGATGACATCACAGAGCTGGTGGATGTTAGAGACCTTGCGCTCCCCCACATTCCATTTTAGGATGCCCCACAGATGCTCAATAGGGTTTAGGTCTGGAGACATGCTTGGCCAGTCCATCACCTTTACCCTCAGATTATTTAGCAAGGCAGTGGTTGTCCTGAAGATGGGTTTGGGGTTGTTATGTTGGAATACTGACCTGCGGCCCAGTCTCTGAATGGAGGGGATCATTATCTGGTTCAGTATGTCACAGTACATGTTGGCATTCATGGTTCCCTCAATGAACTGTAGCTCCCCAGTGCCGGCAGCACTCAAGCAGCCCCAGACCATGACACTCCCACCACCATGCTTGACTGTAGGCAAGACACACTTGTCTTTGTACTCCTTACCTGGTTGCCGCTACACACACTTGACACTATTGGAACCAAATATGTTTATCTTGGTCTCATCAGACCACAGGACATGGTCCCAGTAATCCATGTCCTTAGTTTGCTTGTCTTCATAAAACTGTTTGCAGGCTTTCTTGTGCATCATCTTTAGAAGAGGCTTCCTTCTGAGACCACAGCCATGCATAGCAAATTAATGCAGTGTGTGGCGTATGGTCTGAACACAGACAGACTGACCCCCACCCCTTCAACCTCTACAGCAATGCTGGCAGCACTCATACGTCAATTTCCTAAAGACAACCTCTGGATATGACGCTGATCATGTGCACTCAACTCCTTTGGTCGACCATAGCGAGGTCTGTTCTGAGTGGAACCTGTCCTGTTAAACTGCTGTATGGTCTTGGCCACCCTGCTGCAGCTCAGTTTCAGGGTCTTGGCAATCTTCTTATAGCCTAGGCCAGGGTTAGGCAACCTCGGCCCTTGAGCTGTGGTGAAACTACATCTTCCATCATGCCTCTGCCTCTAGGAGTCATACCTGTGATTGTGAGGGTCTTGCAATGTCTCATGGGACTTGTAGTTTCAAAACAGCTGGAGGGCCGAGGTTGCCTATGCCATCTTTATGTAGAGCAACAATTTTTTTTTCAGACCCTCAGAGAGTTCTTTGTTGAACTTCCAGTGGCCAGTATGAGAGCATGAGAGCACTAATACCAAATTTAACACGCCTGCTCCAGATTCACACCTGAGACTTTGTAACATTAACAAGTCGCATGACACTGGGAGGGAAAATGGCTTATTGGGCACAATTTGGACATTGTCACTTAGGGGTGTACTCACTTTTGTTGCCAGGGATTTGAACATTAATGGCTGTGTGTTGAATTATTTAGAGGGGACAGTATATTTACACAGGGCTGTCTTAATGAGAGGGCACACATGGGCACTGCCCAGGGGCCCCAGCTACATGGGGGGCCCCTGCAATTTCCCCAAAGCAGCTGGTCCTTGAGCCCACGCTGCTCCGAAATTTGGGGATATCTTGTGTGTAGAGGGTCAGATTGCTGAGGGGATATCTGGGGCATAGAGGGGCCATAGTGCTGGGGAGATATCTAGCAGATATATTATATGCACAGGACAGCTTTGGTACTTTATGTTTGTAGTATTTCCCCTCTGTTTCTTTGCTGTACAGAATGATTGTTCATGTAGTTAATGTGTAGCTCCACCCAAAAGGGGAAGCTCCGCTTGTCTTCCGCCTACCCTTTGCCCAGGGGCCCATGATGCTATTAAGATGGCCCTGTATTTACACTGTTATACAAGCTGTACACTCACTTTTTTACATTGTAGCAAAGTGTCATTTATTCAGCGTTGTAACATAAAATGATATAATAAAATGTTTACAAAAATGTGAGGTGTGTACTCACTTTTGTGAGATACTGTATATATTGGTTACATACGGTATATATACGTTTATAGCGCTGCACTTTGAATTATTCACGTTTTCAATTTTGTCCACATTGTAGTGCTAGATGCTACATTTTCACTGTTGCATTTCAATCGCAGTAATTTCATAAAATTTTCATCATTGGTATTACTAGAAGGAATAGTGTCAGTGGCAGGAATTATGCCCTGCTGTTGATGTTAGTGGAAGGAATAGTAAGTGAGAAGAATAGTGGCGGCCCAAAGGCCAGATAAAGACTAGCAAAGGGCCACACCCGGCACAGTTTGAAGACCCCTGATCTACAGCCTGGATTTGCCTAGCTTTGGGTCAGATTCAAAAACTGCTCACAAGATGGTAATTTGATGCTATGGTAATAAGCAGGTGGTATTAACAGGGCAAATGGTACTGGACATTTTTCAGCAGAACCTAGTATATTTTACAAAATCCAATTTTTATCACGCCAAATATCGCTGAACCTCTGTCATGACCTGTTAAATGGGTCTCCAGACAATGTAGTTGCATGTGGTTATTACTTTCTCCGTTAATCAGCGATCTTAGCAGGTTGTTCAATTTATACGTTGCAAAAACTACTATTATTCACAGGACGGCAGCATCAATTTTAATTCTGTAGCTAGCATAAAAACAAAAAAACACACAAGTTGGACAAAATATTAATTGGGCATGTTGGAAAATGTCTAGTTTGAGCGAGCAGTACAAAAAGCAGTGCCATAATAGCAATCTATTGTGCTTTCAGTAATTATGTTATTTCCTATAGAAGGACAATGACTGACTGTCTGTAGGCAACATAACATAGGCAGAGCCTCCACAAAAAAAAAACAAAAAAAAACACATACATGAAACTTTGAACTTTAGCAGGGTTCCTATCAGTGCAATTAACACATTGTGAAAGGTGAGGCTACTAAAGTACCCAAACTTTTAAGGTTTTAAGAATTTTACCACACTCCAAGTAGACCAAATGTCACATTTACTTAACATTTCATAGGACGTGCTGGTTATCCGTTTGTATTAATAGAAAGCAAACAAATTCACTTTTTAACATTAATAAACATTACATTTTCAACACTTCAAAACTCTCTAATATACCTGCTGAGTTTTTACTTTATCCTAACCAGCATGCGATCTGTTCAACCACTTAAAATGCAGACACTTTCCGACAGACACATTAGCAGAGAAATACACAGAGTATAGCATAGCTTTTGAACTATACAGATAAAATTGGTTTTATAGTTTTTTAGTCATACAATGTGAATCTGTGCAGAGAGAAATGCATAGGCTGCTATTTGGAACCTCTCTTTAAAAAATTACAAGTTGCTCTATATTCTGAATTTTTAGGACCTGAACACACATATGCTTTAGGATTGCCGACAGCCTACCAAGCATTAGCATTTTCAGAAAATGGTCAGCAACGGCAACCTATGTTTTTCTCATAGTTCTGGTTTCCATTAAAGAATATGCACATTGGTATTGTTCCCACAGTCTCAGAAAAAATGCCACTATAATTGATTGATTGAATGATCCCAGCTGCACGGCCCGCAATCTCCCAGTGATGCTTTGGTACGCAACAGCTGTTTCTGGCCACCAAAAGTGGGAGCAGTTTGAAGGACTTTACTTTGGGCTGATTTAAGACTTGTCCTTGGTGCAACCCTTTTACAGCAATGCAGAATTTAAAGACAGCTCTGGGAGGCTGCAGGCCATGCTGATGAAAACAATTTTCTTTTCCATAAATTTAACCCATCAACTCTAGCAAAGTGGCGTTAGAATTTTATTCACACGTACAATTTCTTGGATTCTTAAGAATGCCAAAATTAAAATTAGTACACAAATATAACCATCCTTTTTTAAATCTGTTTTCCACAGAGAAGCCATATTCAGAGAGTAAAGCTTGCCATACATATGTATACATTTTACATGAATAAGATTCCTAAATGGCACAGATGGACAAACCTATTGGCATGGCAATTGTATTTTGACAGCTTGCTTCACTGACTGTCAAAATACCCAAACAGTGCCTCCATCTAAATGAATGCAGGCTCTGTTCAGCCAACAATTTTCTGCCTGGCTCCTTTAATTTTTCAATTCAAGCATGTCAAGCAGAAGGGTGACATACTCCATGAATGCATAGCATTACTATGACTACAGGTATACACATTGAATCCCATTAACTGGCTGTTTTATTTAACATTTTTGAATTTTTGGTAGGGTGTAGAATACTGGACTAAAGAAAAAGTAAAAAATATGACCGTGCCCAGCTAAAATAGGGGGGGCAGAAAGCCTACAACAAAAAGTGTCTAAGGTTAAGAAATAGTGTTGTTGCCTAAAAGTACCGAATAGCTTTTCCATTGTCTGCTTCCGCCGCAACATAGGAATAAGAATGGATGATATTATGTACAGTAAGTGTCATTATTCAAGATTTTAATTACCAGGCAGGTTTATTACTGTCTTTTTTATAGTTATTATACAATATACCTTACAGTCAACAATTTTCATAAAGTATATGTCAAGCCAATTTTTTTTTTTAAGTGAGGATTAGAGTGGGGAAATAAATTACCTTTCTGTTAGGTTTTTACTGTTATTCAGGGCTCCTTTAGAGAGAAAAGGTCAAAAACAGAGGCAGAAACAGAAATTAAATGCTGATCTAGTCTCTCAACTTTCTAAAGAAAAACTATTTTCTGGCTGTGTTGCTGTTAAAGAGTTATCCTCATTGCATGTAGGTTGTCATCAGCAAAGGATAACATTTTCCAATAGAGGAATGGATATCAGTAAATCCTTCCCTACTCTGTCCAAAAGAAAAATTTGTTTTGGCTGAACATATACTTTAAGTGTAATATAGATTACACAGCTGTCATGGCTACCATCCCCGATGGCCCTAGCAGCTGTCTACCTGCCCACCTCTTCAAAATTAAGTGCCGTGCACTATCCATCATTACACATCACATCATTATAGAGATAAGTATGTACTCACCATAGTCACTGTCATAAAATACTATGAACTTTTGCCATCGAAGTTCAATGACCAGTTTCAACATGACATCATTGAGGCGAACGTGAGGTCTAGCAGCCAACGTGTATTCCTCTCCATCCAGGCTAGGATTCAAGTGGCAGACAGTGCGTGGAGATCCAGCCACGTTGCGTTGTATAAAGATATGAGGGATATGCATGGCATCTGTCAGCGACTGAAGAGCATTTGCTGAGGCACAACCAGTAGATGTCACTAAGGCTAAAATCCCTTGTGTCATCAAGTCACAAGCTGAAAAAAATAAAACATCACAATTAAAAATATGTTCCTTCCAAAATGAACGTGCTATATACAATGCTTCATTCTAAAACATTCAACTGTCTTCCTATAAAAACAGACTTCACCAAATACTGGAAAACTGTTTAAATTGATTTTAGTCTTTGGTAAAAGCAACAAGTTTGTTTTAATGTCTAGTTCCCCAGTAACTCATAGTTAGCTTTCTTTCACTTCCCCACAACTGTTCAGCTGCAATGGGCAAGAAAAATTTCTGAAACTTCCAGTTCAGAGAAACATTATTCACTCTTCTTCCTCTTATTTGACTGTTCTGGTGCTTGGTAATTGGTCCAGCACTGTTACAAGGGGATGGAGAGTCCACCCTAAGCCATGTGTAAGCTCCAGTTTTTTTTAGAGCTTACACAGAATTTACTGTTATTGCCATAGGTGGGTGAGCTGGAAGCAAAGAGAAGGAAAAGTCTGTATTTGTACCCAGGGAAGGGGGCTTCAATGAAAACCATTTATTTTTCCTTCATGGGCAAAGCATTGGATTGTATGAAATTCAGAAAAAAGTTGTTCAGCTATTGTATCATTTCAACTTCCCAGGTCATCTCGATTAAATGGATTTCAGGTTATCTGGACCATGGCATATACCAGGTAAGATTTGTTTGTAGATACCAAGAGATGAATTGTATGCAGTCATAATTAAACTGAAGCTACTACAAAATACAAACAGAGTCCTATTTAAAAAAAACTGGAATGAAAGTAATACAGGTGCTGCCTCTTATGACTAATCTTAAAACAAGCCCTTTGCAAACAATTCAATTCACTTCTTTGGCTTCCAGAACCACTGAACACTGTTCCACTGAAGAGAACTCACTGTCTGAAGTTTTTGCAGAAACCAACACTTCCAGGAGTGTTGCTCTGCTGGTCCTTCATTTCCCTCAGTGAAGCTTCCCACTTAACCACTACTGTGTTCTATAAAGGCATGGAGGTTGGTGGGAGGCACGCACCGCTAAGTGCAGCGGGGCACCAAGAGATTGATACTCCTTGAGGTGCTGGTTTCTGAAAGGACTGTAGTGAACATTTTATTTTTAATAGAGTGGTGATCAACGGTGCTGACAGCAGAAGAGGTGAGAATTTTCATTTGTATAGCAGGGTCACTTTAGCTGCAAAGCTCCAGGGTTGTCACTCTTATTCTTTTGATAAATATAAATCCCATGACCACAACTTCAGATTTAGAATACTTTATTAATCCCAAAGGGTTCTAGCATGTGTCACACAATCTGCTCATCTGGACAAATTGACCTATAGTGTAAAATAGTGTGTAGCTGATGTCTCACTCTATAACCCATGACCCCGCCAAGCTGGCCGGAACAATGTACACAGGCTTTCCAGCTTCAGTTAGGGAGAGCTGCCTTCCAGCAGCTGCAAAAGGGATTTTTAACCCCCTCCTCCCTGTTTCACTGACTAAATTAATGCAATGTGAGCTGACACACACAGAGCTGTGCATTCAGTAGCCTCTCTTGTGCCCCTATTGACAAGAATTAGTATGCCAATTAAAGCCATAGTTACAGCATCCAATCAGAGAGACTTTACTAATCCAATGGATTCTATGACATGCAGTTCCCTCACCAAGTGGCTCTATAGCCTGGTATTCAGGAAGGAACTACAAAAAGCCCAGGATGCTCCATGACAGGAAAAGTAAAAGACTAAATTTTGTGTCCTGAGGAAAAAGTCAGGAAAAGGTTTCTCTCAAAATACTGGGCTCCAAATACTGTATAACACATCTCCAATCCCAGTTTTTAACTAAAAAAAGAATAAAAGGTCATTGTACATTATATTTAAACACCACCCTTTATTATAAAAAAAAATAGAATCCACTCACAAATAAAGTGCAAGAGAAGTACACCATGGTATGTTCACTTTATAACATCTGTATTGCCCCTTCTTACGAGAAAGGCATCACCAACACCTCAGTAGAAAAATGCTGTCTATCCACTTCCGAGTTTGCGCAATGATGTCCCAAACTGCACCCCAACGTGTTTTGGCACAGACCAAGTGGCAGAGCCTCAGACAGAGCTTGTGAGGTCATTGGTAACCTGGAAGTGGATGAACAGAATTGTTCTACTGGGGGTGATGCTTTACTCTTAATGGGGTGATACAGATATTTTAAAGTGAACATACCACAGTGCACTGGTTTTAAGTGCAATTTGCCAGAGGCTTTTATTTGTTTTAATAAAAGCATAGTGTTTAAATATAATGCACAATGACAACCTTTTATTGTTTTTGAGCTAAAAATGGCTATTGAAGAAGTGTTATCCTGTATCTGGAGCCCAGTATTTTGAGAAAGAGGAAGTGGCTTGTTGGTAAATTTGGAGAGATCCATAGGAAATGGTGAATGTCCAAAATAAAGGACAAAACATATGGCGATGATTGATTTGATGATGATTTTACATTGTAGTTCAATTTATCCAGGTGAGCAGATTATGTGACAAGTTGTGGAGAACAAGTGATGATCACATGACATTAATATAAGCACAAGTGGAAGGATAAATTTACTTTATTATGGACTTGATTTAACCACTTAACCACTGGGCACTTAAACCCCCTTCCTAACCAGATCAATTTTCAGCTTTTGGTGCTCTCACAATTTGAATGACAATTACTCAGTCATACAACATTGTACCCATATGAAATTTGTGTCCTTTTTTTCACACAAATAGAGCTTTTTTTGGTGGTATTTAATCACCATTGGGTTCTTTATTTTTTGCGCTATAAAAGAAAAAAGACTGAACATTCTGTAAAAAAAAAGAATTTTTCTTGTTTCTGTTATAAAATTTAGAAAATTTGTAATTTTTCTTCATAATTTTTGGCCAAAATGTATACAGCTACATATCTTAGGTAATAATAAGTACAAATTGGTGCATATTATTTGGTCTTTGCGAAAGTTATAGAGTCCACAAGCTATGGTGCCAATATCTGAAAATTGATCACACCTGAAGTACTGACGGACTATCTCATTTCTTGAGACCCTAACATGCCAGAAAAGTACAAATACCCCCCAAATGACCCCTTTTTGGAAAGAAGACATACCAAGGTATTTAGAAAAAGGCATGGTGAGTTTTTTGAAGTTGTCATTTTTTTCCCACAATTCTTTGCAAAATCAATATTTATTTTCTTTTTTTTCACAAAATTGTCATATTAGCAGGTTATTTCTCACACACAGCATATGCATACCACAAATTACACCCCAAAACACATTCTGCTATTACTCCTATTCATACTACGGTATTTACGCAGTAATTTTTCGAACGCGTTAAAAAAAACAGGTTTTGTGCTTAGAAAAAGACATCTCAGTATTGCTACAATACACATAGTGTGGCCTCCATCTCCAATGGTGCCTCAAATGTATCTCTCAGAGTACAGATCACTCCGTCCCAATAGCGAAACAGTCTTTGGCAGCGCCACACCATGTGCACTATGTCTCCAGTCCCCTGACATCTGGGACATTTATCATCCGATCTTCTACCATACATGAACAGGCGCTTAGGGGTATAATAGGCTCTATTTATCAGCATCAGGTGGGAGACTTTCTGGGGGGGTGAAACTGAAACCCTCGATCCCATCTCCAGCAATGTCACAGATCCAGCCCACAGCACTGCTGCTGCCATCCGATCCCTCCCCCTCTCCTCTCACACTGTACCGATCGGTACAGAGAGGGGAGGGAGGAACGGGCATCATCACATGACGCCAGTTTGTTTACAAGTGATCGCTCCGTCATTTACCGCGATCTGTAATGCGCAGGGTCTTCTAGACCCAGCGGTCACGGATGATTCCGGGAGTGCGCCCCAAGGGGCGCGCGCGGGAGCATGATTCTGGGAGGACGTCCATAGACGTATTTTGACGTATTTTGTCTATAGCGCAGTCGGCATGTGGTTAAAGGCCTGCATGTGTTGATGCACACATTTGAATTTGTTTTATTTCATTCAGATTGAGTATTTCTTTGATTGTTTTAATAGAGTACTCAGTAGGGTCATGCAATGTCAGTATTATATTATACTCACTAACACAGTACCCACGATCGGAATTTCCGATGGAAAAAGTTTGATGGACATTGTCCATCGGATTTTCTGATCGTGTGTAGCCCCAGAGTTTTTTCATCGGAAATTCCAATGAATTCCATCTGAGTTTAGATATAGAACAAGTTCTATTTTTTTCCGATGGAATTTCGCCAGAATTCTGATGTGATTTGGCCGGGCAAAAGCCTGATCGTGTGTACGCAGCATAAG
Source organism: Rana temporaria (assembly GCF_905171775.1). NCBI lineage: Eukaryota > Metazoa > Chordata > Amphibia > Anura > Ranidae > Rana > Rana temporaria. Next base: position 114,915,648 of record NC_053496.1, read on the forward strand.
TATCATTATATTTAATTGTTTAAAGTTGATTGGTTTTGCTGCACTCTTTTAATATATTCACTTTAGTTTGATGTGTGAACACATAACAGTATTTAGCAGCAACTGGATGTGAACATTTCTCTCTTATGCAAGTTTCTTGGTTGTGTACAATATAAGATAATGTTGTGTGGTAACCAAAAACAAGTAAAGTGATACCAACTTAGCTATTTACTGTGATTAGACAATGGAAACACAGACTGTTGGTATAAGGATTTGTACATGCTGGTTCTTTGCATCATACTAATAATAAAACCCAATGAAGTGTGGTTCCTAGAATAAACAGCATTTTTTTTTCATATACAGCAAAAGCTAAAAACATCACTTAAGTCCCAAGCGCAGGCAACTAGCATCACTGTATGCTTTCAGAGTCTGCAACCTTATCTCCAGTGGAAATTATAAAAATGTTAAGTGTTTTTTTGTCTCTCCCTCCCCCCCAAGAAAACTAACCAACAAAATGATTGTGTATTATAAATGAGCAAACGCACAAAAATTTGATTTTAAAGCAGTGCAACTATACCAATAGTGTAATTTTTCATTTTTTTTATGTGTCGTTACCAGCTTTATCTAGAGTAACTGGCATTAGTGGCTGGCGAATCCCAAAATATATAAATCTTCCTCTGAAACTGCTATCATTCTATTTTCCCAAGACACTGCTAAGCAGTATGAGTTGCCTGTTGTGAATTTAACTAATGGATTTTTTTTGGATGCCAAGTTATTAAAATGATGGCACCCCATGTACAGCGAACGAGGACAGTAATGGGTAGCATAGATTCAAAATCCCAATTACCCTGTCATCAATTACCTTTTAAGTGTCCTGTGAAACTCTAAGCTCTGTCTTCTAACCAAAAACACTTAAATGCAGGAAATGTTTGTGATAATAGCAAAGACAAAAAGGTTAATAGATAGCACTATCTCAAGTATACACTTAAGTGGAAAGTATAATTAGAAGTCAATTTAATCTTTCAGTGAATATTTTTATAATAATGTATTGTACCTATCAGTGGAAGCTCTTGGTTTCATTATATTAATGGTATGTGGAGTGGCTTCCATTTCCTTCCTATTTTACACTTTCATGACACAAATCACAAATTCTCAAGATGTTTTGAACCTAAAGTGCTCTTTCAGATTTCGAATGAACTGTCCATTTACTGATGAGCTTTTCTTTGTGTCTTCATCAGTATGCAGGAAATCCAAAAGTAGTTAGATGTCTTAGCTAAATCATTTGATTGTACTGTTGTGATACAAAAGACAATCAGGGATGATGAAACAAAGGTAACTGTTCAAGTTGGCATAAGTACTATCCTTTTGGGTTAAGTGTGACATCACTTCAATAATAAAAGCAAATCTGTAAGAAATATACTAAGCGGCCATGGTTGAACTCCCATTCTGAACATGTGCAGACACCAAAGGGTCCCTGTGTGAGACCAAGTCCCCCCCCCCCCCCCCCCCCCCCCATTAAACTACTTGCCATTTAAGAACACATATGCATTAAGTATTGACTCACAGATAGCCTTAAAGACCAAATCTAAGCTACTTTTTTTTAAAGATTCTGCAGGTGTTGTAAAATTGCTGGTGACAAAACTCAACTCCTCTGCAGTGCTGCAATTCTACTCCATTATCCCCTGCAAAAATGATGTTCTGCCACTACATATGCCATTGAGTTAAATAAGGTCTGCCTTGCATCATTCACCCCAGATGGTAGAGAGAGTTCAGGGCCCCAAGGGTTCATCCTCTAATGGGGTGTCACCAGGGTGTCCCACACTTGCAGTGTAATTATACAGAACGTTGCCCATCTCAGCATTATTGGGGGCCACCCATTACCAGGATAAGATTTAAAGACCCTGCACATCATGTGACCATCCTGACAAGTGCCTTAAGAGGAGAGGGTACTTGATTGGGGAGGGTCAGTAACCACTTGGGCTTAAAGCGATTGTATAGTCAGAAAAAAAAGACTATAAAGGCAAAGGCATAATGAGCTAGTATGCACCGCCGAGGAAGCTGACATTTTGCCTCTGCAATTCTTCCAAGTTCACAGGTCTGGCACTGTGAGTGGCCCAGAGCGGTGATGACATCCCTCCCGCCAATGCGTGCGGGAGTCTTTTGATTTTCCGGCAGCATCTCCCGGACCTTCAGAGAGCATGAACCGCTGACATCAGAGGCTGCATGCAAGGTGAATATCTCATAAACTGTACAGGTTTAAGAGATATTAATTTTACCTACAGGTAAGCCTTATTATAGGGGTATACAACCAATTTAAGTGTACCATGTCCAAGTCCACATGGCAATAGGAGGGGTTCCAGTAGTCATCTATCTATATATATATATATATATATATATATATATATATATATATATGTATGTAGCCAGGAGCTGGCTAGTATGCCTGCAATTCAGGGACAGTGTACAGCGTTATTATTGTGGAGCTGTCTCCCTCTAGTGTTGGCTTGGACTCCATGTGTCATTTTCTTTGAGACAAAACTTAGAGCAGAGCAAAGCATTTTGGGATGTGTAGTTCAGAATACTGGGGTTTCAACTCCAGCAGGACTGATCTGAACTATGACTATCAGATTGCTGAGGAGAGAAGAACAGAATGCTGGGAGAGCATATACAAAGGGTGGCTGTATCCTAGATTGCTCTCTTGGTTTGCTGGCTTGGATCTGCTAGCAGGGGCTCTGTGTCAGTGAGAGCTTCAGCTGCATCATCTGTGGACAACATTGCTTTCCATCTTCAGTGGCCCAGAGCCTGTTTCGGGTCCTCCAGCGATGCCTGCACTTCAGATCTGGGTAGGCCACGGTGGGGTGTGACGGAGTTCAGGTGCCATTTGCAGAGCCAGAATCCATGGGGTAGTTCCTGAAGAAGTCATCCTTATAATCTGCACTGTTACCAGCAATCTCTGTGACGCTGGTGGTGAGCAGGCATTTACCCATTTAGTTATTTATAAGTGCATATAGATATCACTTACTCAGCCATACTCCCTGGTACTTTCAGTACTGCTGAAGCCAGTTTATTATCTTCACTAAACACTGTATGCAGACATCTGTGCCCTGTTCAAGTTTCTACCATCTTTAATCTTATTGGATACAATGTTAAGCCACATAGGAAGAGTTTGAAGTAAAACAAGGATAAGCCACAGATCAACTAAATTTGTTCTACCAAGGATCACCATACTCATAATACTTCAAAGCTAGCTGAAGATTTGCTGAATTTCAATGAGTAAAATTCAACCCCTTTTCATTCTCTTCTTATTTGCCTAAAGTGACTTAAGTTGTTTTTAGCAAAAAGGGTCTGCTCTTACTTTTCCTGGAACTCTATTTAAAGGAGCCAGCTACAATAAACACAATAGTTTGAATAGTGTTTGTCATGTTGTGTTGATGAAATGACCTGTGGGTTGAGGAAACAGAAGGGAGTGAACCCGACATAGGAAGTAGAGTGTCAGTTCCCTACCCTTCTGCCAACCTGTTCACATTTTGACAAAAATAAGGTTCAACAGAGTTCTTGTCATACTGTCTACTGTGTATTTTACTTTGCTATTGAAATGACAAAATGGCAAATCATAAATAATGTCACATTGTTCAGATAAAATACCTTTATGATCTGCAGTGTTATGTTATGCACTTCCTTTTAATATTGTAAGTAATACTGGTATTGTGTAAGTTTCTTGTTATTGGCGACAGTCTGTAAAAATTACAGCGCCCAGGGTGTCAGAGATCTTGCAGAGTCAGAGCAAACAGTGGGGTACAGATTCTATCAGCGGCCCTCACAAGGGTAGCGCTACATATATTATATACAGTATATCATTTACTATAAATGGTCCTCTAAGCCCTAAAGAACCTTTTTCAACTTCAATGACTGACAAATTTCTGATCATGCCTTGTTGTCATATTCACTAGGTTTCTTCAGTACTTTAAGTCACCGATCCAAACAAGCATACAGCTCTGACTTTCCTCTGACATTTTTGATCATACTTGTTCTGAATGCTATTAAAATGACTTTTCCATTTTAATATATAGCCAGCTGTGATTTTTTTTTTTAAATATCCAAAAATGTAAGTGTCATTGCTCCTAGTTCCTGTGGTTGCATTGTGTGCGAAAAAATGTGTGAAATCTCACAATTCTACAGGAATCTCACATGATTGTAGATTAATTGCTAACCCTCAAGTGCTGGTAAGGAGACTGAACTGACTAAGGTAAAATAACACCGTATACAGAGAGTGAGAATTCCATTGTGTTCATTTTGCACGGTGTCACTGAGCATATGAGCCCAGCAGCAAGAATAAGCAGTGCTTTTTAGGGAGCTTACACACTTGCAACCCTGCATAAAAACTCATTCAACCAGATACAGGTTCTTGAAGCTGAAATGAGGGCATAACGTTCACATTTCTCCATGAGAATACAAGAAAATAGAAAAATAGATATTATATAGAGAGAGGCTTTTTCAGATATTCAAGTTCACAATACTTGTGGCTTGGCTTAAACCCAAGTTCCAATAACAGGCCTGTTAATGAACCACTGTTTGCATTTATAATACAATGCTATGCTAGCAGGGTATTACATTATTATTACATTATTTAACTGATCTCATCAAGTGTCTTTATAACCAATTAAAGCTTCATTTCATTTGTGCAACTGGTTGTAGCACCACAATGGATAATTCTATTGACCGTTTTCTGAATAGTAGGTGCTGAGTGGTTTTCAATTTATAAATAGTAGTAATACATCTTGAAAGCTAGGAGTCTGAATGATACAATTATGTAATAACATGGAATTAGAAGTGAGTATAAAGCTTTTGCAGGTTCCGTGCATTTTGACTGGAAGGCTTAGTTCACATGGGCTTCTGATAGTTAATGATATTCTGAACAGCAAGCCTTACTCAACTTGTTTAAAGAGACAACCAACATCTGGAAGAATGAAAATAGGATGGCCACTCTCCCGGAGTGGATGCAATAAAAAAAATATATTAATTGAGGAGTAAAAACAAAATGCAATGGAGCAATGGTGTGCGTTTCCAGCGGTCTTCACCTGGAGCAATTTTTTTCATTTTAGACAACCAAGACTTCTATTAATATATGTGTTCAGCACTCCTAAACTTGGGCTCCAATGTGCTTTAAGGGATTTAGTAACACTATTCAATGTTTTTTTTTTTACAAGGAGTTACAAGCTAAATTCTGAGAACTAAGCCCAAAATTTCAAGTCTTTTGATATCAATCAAACATTTTTTAGGCCTCATGCACATGGGGCATCTGTAAAAGCCACTCTGAATGGCAGATATCCTGGCAGGAAAATGCTGCCTGAAAAACATGCTAAAAGCCACATATTGCACAGGCATTTAGGTGCATCTAGCATTTGAATATTAATTTACTCTGGCCACTGAAATGCATGCTCAAACCCTAGCATTTAGGAGCCTTCCAAGTTTTCCTGTAGAACAAAAAACAAAAGAAATAAAGGTGTTATCATGTGGTCCCCCACAGCCACACACAAGTCTGGTCCACACCCTGTTAACCAGGACCCTTCCCCCAGGATATTCTTTACCTGCCAAATAATTTGAAATTCTGTTCAGCCAGTTGTTTGATGCAGCCATTCTTGCTAGACAGTATAGCAATGTTTCAATACATCTATGGCCATTCCTCGTAGAGAGACATCCATGTAACCATCAGCTTCTCTCAAACAGCAATGTTGGAAATGTTTCATTAGATCGGCTGCAACACTGATTGGTGTATTCTGACATCTGAGGAATCCCCGCTGTCACAATACAATAGTGCATCAGGGAGGATTCCTTCATCCACCTCTGTGTGGATGGGGGAATCCATTTTTTTTTTTTTTTTTTTTATCAGCCAGCTAGCTAAACGATATTTAGTCACTTTTCTTTGTTAAAAAATACAGCTTGGACAACAACCTGTCCCTGTCTCCCAAGAAGCAGCATCCCTGCTGAGGTCACGCTTATGTACTCTACCCATGTTAACATGCACAGACTATTGACTGACTGTGCAAAGAATACAACTCTGATTTCACTTAAGTTGGCCATGCACTTGTAGAACGTTCATACAGCAATTCTTCCCAGTGTATTTAATAAATCCTATAGATACGTGGTAAATATTTTATAAAAGTATTTTATAAAATTGCATTTGCTTTTAACATTCAATTTTGCAATGAATGGAATTTCCTTAAAGTGATACTAAACCCACAACAGTAAAATCTGTCTGTATATGCAGAATAACATGCTTGTTATACAAACTGTGGAACTTAAGGGGTTAATTCTCTGCAATATGCAAAGAGGCTCTTTGATCCCATATGCACAGAGCCTTCCCTCCTGCACTGTCTACTGTGTACATGCTCAGTTGTGTCTTTTTTGCTGGAGAGAAGATTTCCTTGTTCTCAGAGCTAGCCAGGTCAAATGATATTGACATCATACATGTGGGTGTGTATACAGGCTATAGTGGAAATCTCCACCTACCTAAACACACAGCTCTGGACAAACTCTGCAGGTTATCATGTGAATGTGGTATACAGATCGGCCAAAATGGTCTATAGTGGCAGTATTTTAATGTAAAAATATTCATAAGCCGTGGGCACTGTGTTAAGTAACACTATAATGGAAACCACATACACGGTTTTGAATTAAAATTGAGAAATATTTTCCATCCTGCCCCTTCTAATTGTTGTCATCAATATGATCAAAAACAATCAATCTGACCCTACTTAGAAAATCAAAACCGATGTTCCAAAAATTTAATTTTTCAAACAAAATTCTTTGGTCCTTGTTGGTTATCCTTTACCCAGTAAAAGCCAATGGACTTAGGAACAATGGTACAAAAGGATAATGCCCAGAAATGGAACCAGTGTATGGTCAGCAGAGGTGCCCATTCACTAGTGGATTCCTCAGGAAGGTCATACAAACCGGTTAAAACACCATCAATGCATTTTAGGGCTCTTCATCAGGAAAAGGTGGGATCTATGTGCATTCCTTCAGCCTAGAGAGACGACTTACACAAACGACGTGAAATTTAAAATTTCGACGCGGGAACGACGGCCATACTTAACATGGGTTACACCACCTAGAGGGCACCCTTAGTTTTACGCGACGCATCTCTACGGAAACACCGTTAACTCATTTAGACCAATGGGCTTAGAAAGTTGGTAACAGAATCAGGTGTAGGCATTTCTGTCAGTTCAATGTGAAATTTAATTGTAATATAAAAAAAAACCTGCCTAGGCCTCAACTTCAACAGGGATTTTATACAAAATAAACTGACCAAAAAACACACATATTTGCTCCTTTGTACAATGTGGGTGACACATTGCACTACAAATTAAGACATTCATGTAAACTCTAAGCACACTTTAGTCTTCTCATAGGTGGATTCAATTACTGTTATACTTTTTGTGAGAAAGAAAAAGAAAATGTCTCTCTCCAGTTAGCAATTGGGAATGAATAAACTTCTAAGGGAGCACAAAGGGCAGTGGTGATGTGTGGAGCAACCTAAAACCAGATCAGAATTTGCTTAAAGCTTTGAAAGCAATTTTGAGCATGGTCTCTGGGTTACCCGACTTTAAAACATTCAGACTTGTTCAATAAAATATAGAACATATCCATTTTAGTGGTCTTTCGAGGGAAATGGTCTCTGTAGCAGAATGCACTCAGGAGATTGATTAAAGAGCAGCACTGTCTCCATTTCTCAGATGCTAATTCTTGTCTGTACCACCTAATATCCTGCTGGCATTTCACACTGCTTTGCCGAGTTGCTTGCCCAGATCTTACTCACCTGGATTTATGACTCCCAATTCTCATTCCTCAAAAATAGTTAACATTATAATGCTATTTATCTTACATCCCACCTATGGGCTTCCTTGGACGCTTACATCACATTTTAAGCTGAAAATTTTCACTTGAAATTATTCATTTGCACAGTGTAATTTTCTTTTCACTCCATCATCACTGAGCCAATTTAAGAGCCAAATAATGGAAGCTAGAGTGGCCAGTCAAATTTCACCTTGATTTGTCATTACACTTTTACTTCTTTAATTAGGCAGTAGGTGTATATACAGTACAATGTACGTTTAATAGGCAGATAAAAATGGCTAAGTAACCAATTTATTCTGAATGTGTCAAGAATGTTTTAATCCATGTAGGTCCATATGCCTGCATGTGCTGTGTGTGTAAAATGAAAATAACAGCCGGTTTAGTATTTGTATATTCTCAGTGCTGTTTTTCCAATTAAAAACAATAATATACCTATATATATGATGAAGGTAAATAATAGCGCTACAGATAGTAATAACACTCATATACAACTCATATAAAACCCCACAGTGAGAGGGTGTAGAGAGAATAAATTAATCCATGTCCATGTGTAGTGTAATAATCAGACACATCGTTGTATATCGACAGTGGGCAGTCCGCAAGTGGTTAAAGCTGTAGGCAGCCTACAGTCATTCATGAATTTACACTATCTTGATAAGCTATATATAAAAAAGGCTACACTGACCCCTGTAGCTACATACACAGTGGAGAAATTTTATTTTTAAAGTTTATAGCAGAAGGACTTAAGGTTCTCTCACGCGAGCGCATAGGTTCATACATCTGTGCAGAAGTGTTTCTTTATGCGCTTGGAGTAGTGTATAGCGGCTCCCAGAAACCTGTTAGGCCCCATACAGACGGCTTTCAGCGGACATGTCCGGCCGGAGATTTCTGTCTGATGGTTGTACACACCATCAGACAGAAATCAGCGCGGACAGAACGCGCGGTGACGTGGCCGCGCCATCGCCGCAGCGACATGCGCAGCCCTGGAAGGTCAATGCTTCCACGCATGCGTCGAATTAATTTGACGCATGCGAGGGATGGCGGCCGATCGGACATGTCCGGTGAGTCTGTACAGACGACCGAACATGTCCGACGGACAGGTTTCCAGCGGACAGGTTTCTTAAGAAATTTTTGTCCACTGGAAAACGGTCGGCTGGACAAATGTCCGCTGGAAACCTGCCTTACACACGACCGAACTTTCCTGCTGAAACTGGTCCGCGGACAAGTATCAGCGGACAGATCCGGTCGTGTGTACGGGCCCTTAAAGATCACTGAGTCTGACAGTTGCAGCAGCTGTCCTTACCCATAAGAGGCCCGGGATGAGATCTGCCTATCCAGAGCCGCTTATCCATACCTGTTAGCAGGGACATGTTTGAATGTGCCTGAAGATCTGTACAACCACTATGTCTGCCAGACTCCTATTGATTTCTGGGATTCTGGGCATGACCATGGCTCCTCTGGTTTCTAGGCTGTACACTACTCCAGGTGCATAAAAAAAAACACCTCTTTGCAGATGTACAGACCTATGTGCCTGTGTGAATAAGCAATATACTTTCTCTGAAGCTCAGCTTACCTTCCATTATTTCCAGAAGTGACTCAGCAACCTTCCAGCCTTCTATTCTTTAATATAAACACAGAGCACAAACTCTGCAAGGGGGGAGCATAGTGAGCTGAACTGCTGAGTGCTGAGAGAAGAACATTAGAGTTTCTGCTGTGAACTTTGAGGAAGAATCGCTCCACAGTGCTTGCAGCTCCAGAGATCAATGAAGGCTTGTTTAAAAAGCTATCTTATTGTAAATGCTCGAATGCACATAGCCTGGCCACAGAGTCGTGTATAGTATAGTTATGTATAGCTAAAACGTCTCCATTTGGTTTTGGATTGGATGGGGAAAGGTTATGACCTGTTTCCGATATCTATTGTTCTCTGTACCTCCACTAGGGAGCTCATTCCAGTGAAGGCAATTGTTAAGTATGGCCATCGTTCCCGCATCAAAATTTTAAATTTCACATCGTTTGCGTAAGTCGTCCGTGAATGGTGCTGGACGCCATTTACGTTAACGTTGAAACCAATGACGTCCTTGCGACGTCATTTAGCGCAATGCACGTCGGGTAATTTGATGGACGGAGCATGCGCAGTACGTTTGGCGCGGGAACGCGCCTAATTTGAATGGTGCCCGCCCCATTTGAATTAGGAGGGCTTGCGCCGAGCGGATTTACGTTACACCGCCGCAAGTTTACAGGTAAGAGCTTTGTGAATCAGGCACTTACGCTGTAAACCTGCGGCGGTGTAACGTAAATGGGATACGTTACGCCGCCGCAGCGTAATCTAATTGTACCTGAATCTGGCCCAGTATCTCTAGGCTGAAGGAATGCACATAGATCCCACCTTTTCCTGATGAAGAGCCCTAAAATGCATTGATGGTGTTTTAACCGGTTTGTATGACCTTCCTGAGGAATCCACTAGTGAATGGGCACCTCTGCTGACCATACACTGGTTCCATTTCAGGACATTATCCTTTTGTACCATTGTTCCTAAGTCCATTGGCTTTTCCTGGGTAAAGGATAACCACGACACCATCTGCCTGGAGTTTGCATGTTCTCCCTGTGTCTGCGTGGGTTTCCTCCGGGTACTCCGGTTTCCTCCCACACTCCAAAGACATGCTGGTAGGTAAATTGGATCGTCCAAATTGGCCCAGTATATATGTATATATGTGTGTATGACTGTGTGTCCCTAGCGTGTCATGATCCTACGGGGTAAAAATGACCGCACCAGCCAGATACTGGCTGGAAAAAGCGCCCAGAGGCGATTCAGTTCGCATGCGTTGCGCTATACAAGTCATTCATTCATTCATTCATTCTATTCACAAATGCCAAATTTCCCTACTTTTGTAAAAAAAATCCACTCACTTCCTGATTTCCTCTGGGGCAGGAAGTAAAGGGAAATTAATTTCCCTAATGTGACAGAGACTTCAAAAGTACAGCGCAGCACTGACAAGGGTTTTACCCCTCTCTTCTCTATTTAAAACTAAATAAATCTGAAATAAAAATAAATATACAGTTTTCCTAAGCAAACAATTTTTGTGAATCGGTTACAAATTTCTCACCTTGAGTTCTTCCCCTACCAGTACTTTCTGTTGCAAGCTGACAATGCTATGCCATTGTCTTGTAATTAAAAGTATTGTCAGCCGGCTGTGCAAGCTCTTTCAGTTGGCCATTGAGCTGTCTATCCAAAAAACCTGATAGGCACCAATAGCCAACTGGAGGAGGGCGCACTAACTACGGTGACAACACAGGAGCAGAATCAGGAGTTTGTTGAAACGACATAACAGGAAGTTCCTGAACAAGGACCCGTGTAGCAGAATCACCAGATATTCATTTAATTCAAGTTGAAGTTTTTAAAGGGATTGAAAGCAACCTTTGGAATTACAGTACAGACCAAAAGTTTGGACACACCTTCTCATTCATAGAGTTTTCTTTATTTTCATGACTATGAAAATTGTAGATTCACACTGAAGGCATCAAAACTATGAATTAACACATGTGGAATTATACATAACAAAAAAGTGTGAAACAACTGAAAATATATTTCATATTCTAGGTTCTTCAAAGTAGCCACCTTTTGCAGCAGACACATCTCTAGAACTGTTAAGAGGAGACTGTGTGAATCAGGCCTTCATGGTAGAATATCTGCTAGGAAACCACTGCTAAAGAAAGGCAACAAGCAGAAGAGACTTGTTTGGGCTAAAGAACACAAGGAATGGACATTAGACCAATGGAAATCTGTGCTTTGGTCTGATGAGTCCAAACTTGAGATCTTTGGTTCCAACCCCCGTGTCTTTGTGCGACATAGAAAAGGTGAACGGATGGACTCTACATGCCTGGTTCCCACCATGAAGCATGGAGGAGGGGGTGTGATGGTGTGGGGGTCCTTTGCTGGTGACACTGTTGGGGATTTAATCAAAATTGAAGGCATACTGAACCAGCATGGCTACCACAGCATCTTGCAGCGGCATGCTATTCCATCCGGTTTGCGTTTAGTTGGACTATCAATTATTTTTCAACAGCACAATGACCCCAAACACACCTCCAGGCTGTGTAAGGGCTATTTGACCAAGAAGGAGAGTGATGGGGTGCTGCGCAAGGTGACTACCTCTTAAAGCTCATCAAGAGAATGCCAAGAGTGTGCCAAGCAGTAATCAAAGCAAAAGGTGGCTACTTTGAAGAACCTAGAATATGAAGTATATTTTTAGTTGTTTCACACTTTTTTGTTATGTATAATTTCACATGTGTTAATTCAAAGTTTTGATGCCTTCAATGTGAATCTAGAATTTTCATAGTCATGAAAATAAAGAAAACTCTTTGAATGAGAAGGTGTGTCCAAACTTTTGGTCTGTACTGCACATTAACACATTAAAGCTTATACGCCATTTTAGCAATTGGATTTCAATGTTTTTATTGCTGTATATTTCACCTGGTGAAAAACCTTGAAAAAAGATTGGGAATTTGTCCTGTTGCCCATAAAAAACTAAAGCAAAAAAAAAAAAAAGTTTTCAATATACTATATGAAAGCGCAAGTCAAATTTCTTATACATTTTTACCACATAGCAGATGCTTGCAAACATTGAATCTCCTCCACGTAAAGCCCTTCTTTATAATGCTATTCAGCTACACAAATAACTGCAAAACAAAAACAATGTGCTTCAAAAATCTGCAGTACTCTTGGCACCATGATAAATGATCCCCAAGCTGTGAATTGAATCTTACATATGTAAACAATGTTATATCCACTGTTTGCAAGTGTATTCTATAAATCAAATATTTAAAAGACCAATTCTGACTCTGCATAATAATTACAGGCACTACAAACACAGACTTTCAATTATGCTTCAAAAACATTTTCTGAAGCCGTATTTATCTACTCCTGTAATCCTTCTACTCAAGGTTTTGCTGTAGTACTTTCCTTTGTGTGCGCGCCGAGAACATTTCTCTGTTCTCAAAAATATCTCCGTACAGGCACATGGCAAACAAATTATCTAACTTTATTCTACATTAATTATGCTAATAGAAGCTTGGTTCATAAATCTGGCCCTTATGAATGAGTCTCAAAGTATTACGCTGTCATCGGGGACATTCTGCTTTCGGAACAGATAGCTAGACTGTTGCCAGATAAGCCTTATCCTGTCAGATGAGTAATTCATTCAGTCACCTTGACGTGATAATAGTGTGGAGGTGGACGAGACTATAGATATCATTTTCTGTATGAAACAGTACCTCCTTCTGGCAAAGCAATTACTATAATGTCATATGTGGAAAGATTTGTCTCTGATATGTTCTGCATTAAGGAAGATGAAAGCACAAGAGGTCACTGCTATGGACAAATGTACAGTACAAATAAAGTTTAGGTAACCTAGACTTAAATGCTTAGACCACCCATATATGAGTTTTGGGTTTATGTCCAGGGAGTTACTATATGTACTCAATGGAGTGTTCCAATCCTTACACCTGTGCATGTGTTCGCACATGCGTTTTTGCACGTTGAGGCAGGTCATGTTAGGGCAGACCATGTATTTTGAAAAGAAAAGAAACAAATGCACATATACAAGCTAGGAAACTGGCAGTAATTAAGACCAACTCTGAGCTGGCATACAGAGTGGGCTGTGCTTGTGCTGGGAAGCTGTTGTGTATGTAACAGCTTCCCACACAGCATTGTATCCCCAGCTCTATTTAGTTGTTGGTTGTGTTGTGGAAATGTTATATAGACTCGTGTGGACATTTTATTCTAGGATGTGTGTTTTGTCACCTGTCTCCCTGTGTCTGATTTAACCGATGAGCGCTCTAGCAGAGCGCACTTGGGTTGAATCGGGACCAGCAGTAAAACTGTCAGTATGAAAACCTTCTCATGGGCTTGGAGACGTGTTCTCTGTGTGTGCGGGCGTTTGCCAGTTTGTAAGTAAATTAGCGCAATGCGCTGGGCTTCTTGCCTTCAAATGTCTATGCACATTAGAGAAGCGAAGTCTGCATAATGGGATAAACATATTATATCTCTGTTATGGCTACGCTATCCCTTTTGGATACATATCTGCTTTTATAAGAGGACACCGATATCTGCCTTGTTGGTATACTCGTACGGTATATTGACAACAGCATTAGCAATGTCCCTGCAGATCTTCTCAAGCGGAATGATCTTACTAGAAACTGGTTACTCTGAGCAGTATTGAATAGGCACTATGCTGACCAAGTTGGTGGATGTGCATGCATGTGGCTGGGCAGGGGGCAGTGTACATGCCTCAAGCGGCTGAGACATGTGCACTTCTCCCCCCCCCCCAATTTTGTGGATGCCCTCCCCTTTAGTGTTGTAATTTTTTGTGTTATTTCCTGTGATGTCATTTCCTGTGTTGTCATTTTGCATAGAGGAAGCAATTGGCTGTTGGGGCCATGACTTCCTGTTTGTCATTCCTTTTGTTTGTGGGTGAGGTATTACTGTGCTACCAAAAGGGGAGCGAGGGGGAAGGAGAGGGGGGACAGGGGTGAGGGTTACTGCTGCAGCACTGAAGGTATATCAAACCCAAAGTGAAATAAAGTCAATAGGTAATGCTGCGCTGTAAAAATAAAATAGAGTGGATAAAACCGAAGGTAGGGAGGAAGTGCTATATCGAGTGTAAGATAAACATGGAAAACATAAAAAAACACGGTTCTTTTGAAGGGCAAGAACGCGTTGACATCATCGCGTACGAAGAGCATTCGATACTGTTGCTTCACCCTACCTACCGCCCATGCATCAGTCATTTCGAGCATGCGCTGGTTTCCACGGTGACTGGTAAGTTTCCCCTTTCTCGGGTTTCTCGTCGGGAAACAGGCCGACAAGAATCTCGACGAGAAAATAGAGAACAGGATCTCTATTTTTCTTGTCGAGATTCTAGCCAGATTTCCAGACGAGAAACCTGAAAGCCTCGTACACACGCTCGGATTACTCGGGAAGAAAGCTCTGCCAGCAGTTTTCTTGCTGGTTCTTGCCGAGAAAACCGAGCGTGTGTACGAGGCTTTACAGGAAGTGGGCTGAATGACAATGGGCATCACCAGCTTTTTTAGTTATTTATTTATTTTAAGTGACAAAGTTGCTTTAACATCTACCCATACAATTATATTTGTCAATGGATTTGGCCTTAATTGTGTAAAACATAAAAAAAAGGCACAGCAGATAATTCTTTAACAGTTGTCAGCACAGTGGTTACACATTTCCTATCTGGTTTGTTCCTAATGAATTTGATTTTCACATACTGTTAGCCCTGTACATTCTTTTAAATAAATGACATCTGCTCAACCACTATGATTTCTATAGTATTGTTGTTTTACAAGATAGACGCAGTCTCACTATTACTGGAACCATTTCAGTTATTTTTTCCTGGAATAAAAACCCTTGAAACTACATAAGTCATTTCAGTCATTCATGATCGAACTCTCATCATGATTGTGACTGGCTTCAGCAGATGGCATCTGACAAAGAGCAACATATGGTTACTTTTTAAATGATTTGTTTTATTGGGTGCATGATAAAACCTATATGCTTACCAAAGTTAAAGCCTAATGCCACGTACACACGGTCGTTTTTTGTCTCTATCTCATGAAAAAAAAAACATTTTTCAAACTTCATTTAAAAAAACGACGTTGCCTACACCCTATCGTTTTTTCAAAATGCCCTAGCAAAGCGCGGTTACGTTCAGCACGTACGGCGGCACTCTGTTCCATTCAAGCTCGCGTCATAACTTGCTTCTGAGCAAGTTAAAAACCGTTGTTTTAAACGTCGTTTTAGCCCACACACGATCATTTTTTATAACACAAAAAAGTATGTTTTGAAAAACGACATAAACAATTGAAGCATGTTCGAATTTTTTTTTGTCGTTTTTCAGAAGACATAAAACAACGTTTTCCCCACACACGGTCATTTAAAATGACGTTTTTAAAAATGTCGTTTTTTTCATCACAAAAAATGACCGTGTGTATGCGGCATAACTCTAGACACTTTTTTTTTATTTGTATTTAGAAATAAAAATCTCCCCAACATTGATTTAAACAATAAAAAGTTGACAGAGGCTCCAACTCTTCCCTAAAATGTACATGTTTCTTATGAAGCTGTGATTTATTTTTAGTTTTTTAAAAGAAAAGGATTATTCTATTAATATCCAATGAACCAATGCACTGTCATAGGTACTATCATCATATGCCGCCACTCGATACAGCCACTCGATGAAGAGCTATAGTCTAAGCCTAGGGCTACGTCAGTAAATTAATCTCTTTGCTACTGAGAGATTTAACTGCTTGTTGACAGTTATCTCATGATTTAGGGATTTTTCATTAATTGGGCTCTTTCTTTCACCAAACCATTCCTAATAAAAAAAAAAAAAAAAAAAAGAAAAGAAAAACAGACTGCTGAATATGGAATTAGCCACAGCAGCGATATTTTTTGTACGATTTTCTAATTGTGTGTACTAGGCTTAACTGTATTTAACGACTATCCTCAGCATCCCCCTTTTTGGTTTAATGACCCCAAGGGGACCACAGCTTCATGCATGGGCCCCCTGGAGCAGAGAACTGGGGGGCTGCCGAAAATGCAAGTGAATGTCATCTCACCTCTCCCTTCTCCAGCCGCGGTTTGAGAAGCAGGGGGGCTGCCGAAAATACAGGTGAATGCCATCTCACCTCTCCCTCCTCCAGCCGCGGGTTGAGAAGCGGGAGGGGGGGTGCTGCCGAACATGCAAGTGAATGTCATCTCACCTCTCCCTCCTCCAGCCGGATTTCTCCCTCCTCCTTCGGCGCGGGGTCCCTGGGAATGTTCGGATCCCTTACAGGTGTAATGCCTGTACCCCCCTGTCTCTTCCAATAATTCTCATGTCTAATTGACAACCTTCCTCAAAAAGTTAAGCCATATTTCTTAAGCCTTTCCTAACCCTCAATTCCTTTCTTAGTTTTGTAGTCCCTCTGCTTACTGAGGAAGTAAATTTAACCTCACATTGATTTTGTATCCTATAATTTCTCCTAATAAGCCTTTTGCATAGCTCCCAACTGTCCCTGTTTGAGGAATTGTCCCTCATTTGGAGCAATGTCCCTCTGTCCCTCTTTCCTATTCATTTGTCCCTCATTTTAAATTTGATCCATATAGTTGTATATAAAAAGCACTTTTTATCTTTCAAAAAGATTTTCTCAGTGCTAAACCTTTCATCCAAATTCTAAATTGCTGCATTCGTACATTTTAAAAGTCAATATTAAGGAATAGTCGTGGTAAAAAAAAAGCCCTTGTAGATTTAATTAACATTTCTCTTGGGTAATTCTCCTTAAACCACTTGAGCACTGGGCCATCGTCAAATGACGGCTTCACGGTGACTCTGAATATTCAACAGGACGTCTTTTTACATCCTGTATTCCTCCGGCCACTGGGGGGGGCGCGCGCGCCCGGCGCGTCCCCGAGATGCCGATGCGCGTGCCTGGTGGTCGCGATGTCCGCCAGGTACCCGCGATCTGTAACAACAGAGCAGTGACGTGGAGCTCTGTGTGTAAACACAGAGCTCCACGTCCTGTCAGGGGACAGAGGAGACCGATCTGTGTCTCTTGTACATAGGGACATAGATCGGTCACCTCCCCCAGTCACCCCCCTTCCCCCACAGTTAGAACACAATACAGGTATACATATTAACCCCTTCCTCACCCCCTAGTGTTAACCCCTTGAATGCCAGTCACATTTATACAGTAATTAGTGCATATTTATCGCTGTATAAATGTGAATGGCGCCAAAAACGTGTCAAAAGTGTCCAATGTGTTCGCCGCAATGTCACGGTGACAGTAAAAAAATCGCAAATCGCCGCCAATACTAGTAAAAAAAATTAATAAAATAAAAATGCCATAAATCTATCACCTATTTTGTAAACGCTATAACCTTTGCGCAAACCAATCAATATATGATCATTGCGATTTTTTTTACCAAAAATATGTAGAAGAATACGTATCGGCCTAAACTGAGGGAAAAAAAAGTTTTTTTAAAAAAAATTGTGATATTTATTAAATAAAAAAGTAAAAAATATTGTGTTTTTTTTTAAATTGTCACTCTTCTTTTGTTTATAGCGCAAAAAATAAAAACCGCAGAGGTGATCAAATACCACCAAAAGAAAGCTCTATTTGTGGGAACAAAATGATAAAAAAATTGTTTGGGTACAGTGTAGCACGACCGCGCAATTGTCATTCAAAGTGCGACAGTGCTGAAAGCTGAAAATTGGCTTGGGCAGGAAGGTGCGTAAGTGCCCGGTATGGAAGTGGTTAAAGGGGTGTGGTGGGGGTGTGCCCTATGCCTACATACATTTGCGAGTAGGTGTCCCTCATTCCCATCTCACAACGTTGGGAGGTATGCTTTTGTAATAAATCTATACCATAATATTTGCCACCTGAAAATACACTATTTACCCATGAACCAACATATAGATTTTGCAAATGTTTTATGTTTATTGAAATATCAAAAAAAAATTATGGATCTTTTTTGTAATGTGGTTGGTGTTCTTGTAGAGATCTCATGCTTTATACTGTGGGGGACATGCGATATATATCAATTCACAGCAAGGCCGAGACCTGTGGGGGGAGATCCCACAGTTGTGCTTTAACCACTTATAACCACCAATACTGGGCACTTTTATCCCCTTCCTGCCCTGGCCAATTTTCAGCTTTCAACAGCAGTAGTAGTGGGAACACTAATCAATTCCAGACTCAACTATGCAAATTCCCTCTACCTAGGACTACCGAAATACCAGATGTCTTGTCTACAAGTCGTCCAGAACACTGCAGCCAGACTGATAACAGGTAAAAAAACGTGGGAACCAATCTCCCCGGGTCTTGAGGTCCCTCCACTGGCTAGCTGTAAAGGATCGGGTGATATTCAAGACCCTCTGCCTCACCCACAAATGCACGCAAGAAAACGCGCCGTAATACTTATGTGAAAAAAAGAAAACACTACACCCCAAATCAGGCCCTACGATCAACTAATCAGAACCTCCTCCACATCCCCAAGTCCCGCTACAAATCTAAAGGAGAACGAAGATTCGCAGTCCAAGGACCACGGCTATAGAACTCTCTACCTACAGACATTCGGATGGAAGTGAATCATTGGGCCTTCAGAAAAAACTTAAGACACATTTATTCTGAAGTGTGGCTGGACGACGACATTGTATACAGTGCCTTGAGGCGATTTAGTTAACATTTGTAGCACTATACAAGTTACTCACTCCCTCACTCACTGTCACACTTTGAATGACATTTTTTTTTGCACACAAATAGAGCTTTCTTAAGGCTCTGAGGAAGAAGGTGTTCCTTTGAAATGCCTCAGTAGCAGAGGCCTTGATATCTCTTCCTCTGCTACCTGAAGATCCGGACAGATTGCCACAATAAGGTGTCCTTTACAAGTAATATTTCTGCATACAGTACTTTTGTTAATAATTTTTAACAATGTTTTTAGTATCCTTAAATACACCTGGGATATTGCACTAGGCTGGTGCGCCCTCTTTTCTTTATTTTTCTTGTGACTATTAGGAGGGCAGCAAGGACAGAGACACCATCCCTTGAGTAATAGACCACCTGGACATCACACTAATGTGAAAGAGTGTTTGCTGTTTTTAAGACTAAACACTACACTGAGGATTGTAAATAAGAAGTGCAGCGCTAAAATTATACTTGCAATATATAACACAATGCAGATAACAGGTACAAAGATTACTAAAGTGCATTCAGTGCAATCAATAGTGTATGAACAATATGAAAAATCAATAGCAAAATATTGCATAAAAAGCAATATGCATATGTAAGAAGATGTAAAGTATTCTACTAGTATACGTAGATAGCCCTCACATAAATATATCTGCTGTGTATAGGGTAAAACCCCTGTAATATTTTATGAAAATAATAAAATAATATTGTATACAAAACTTGTCTTGCATACACACGGTCACGAAAATGTTAACGGAAATTCCAACCGTAAAAAAAGCAATATGCAAAAAAAAAAATTACTAAACACCAGTGCAATATACAAAAAAAAGGGTGCAGGTCTCTGCAAAAGATCATATGGGATTAAAGTCCATGTGTAAACTCCATTGCTAAAATGTGTTGAAATAATGATCAAACACCCAGCTGTGTGACCCCCATCACCAAAGTAAAAACGGAGGCTTACCAGAGAGCCTGCGACCCCCCTTATGCTGGCCATACGGGCCACCCAGCCCCTCCCGTTTTACTTACCTGAGCACGTTCACCTGCTCTGCGCATCCACGGCGTCCTCTTCTCCATGGAGTCTCGGTGTTGATTGGATACATAGCAGCGCAGCCATTGGCTCCCGCTGCTGTCAATCAAATCCAATGATATTGGGGCCCAGTCATACACTTGGCGTCTATGGATGCCGAGTGTATGACACAGGAGCGCGCCCGCAAGTTAACCCCCTCAGGAGAGAGCTTCCCGGGGGGGTTATCTATTGCGGGGAGGAGCCGCGAGAGCCGCCATGGGACCCCAGAAGAGGACGAACTGTGCAAAAAGAACTGCACAGTGGAGGTACTGTAAGTATGACATGTTTGTTATTTTAAAAAAAATAACCTTTACAACCACTTTAATAGCACAGTATTTTTAACAGCAAGTTATTTTTTTTTATATGCGTTTCATAGATAACAGTGGTACTGGTATCCGAATAGTGGGAGACTTCAATTTTACCAGAAGGGTATTTATTAATTATACCTAAAGTAGGTAAAAATAAAATCAACTTCAAAAAAATAATTTCATCACAGAAGATAGAGTTTGTTTTACTAAAACTGGACAGTGTACAATGTGGTGCAGCTGTGCATAGTAACCAATCAGCTTCTAACGTCAGTTTGTTCAATTAAGCTGTCAGAAAAAAAAAAAAACTGGAAGTGGATTAGTCTCTATGCAGAGCTACTGTACACCATATTTTACACTCACCAGTTATAGTAAATCTCCCCCACAATAGTAATTGCTCCAGCAGCCTTGTTCCTGCCCTTGAAGTCAATACTTCTACTTTAGGTGGCCACTGTATGGCTAGGCCAAAGGACAAATAATTTGTTTCAGATTTTAAAGCTTACCCATCACCCCAACTTCAAATAGTCTCTACAATGGCCAACTCTGACAATCAGGCCCACAAAGTACTGGTGGCTTTTGTTGGGGTTCCCAGCACTATGTTCTCCCACCCATGGCAAACTTGATCCTCTCTCTCTCCAAAGTTATATTGATTCACTCTGGTGTGTCAGCAGACTCACTACTGCCACAGTGGGGATAACTCTAGATTTGTGTCACAAAATATTCAGGTATTGTCACTGGATAGATATCTGCAAACTGCTCTAGGTCCTTGAACGATTTACGTTTACAGTCTCACAAAGAATCAATAGTACTTTTCTCTTTCAGAATACTGAATGTGAACATTTCAATGTCAACTATGGATATGTACCATGTAGTTGATTGTGTACAGACCACCTTGACAGTGGGCAAGAATTGAATATTTTCCACTGAATACAGTGAATATTTCAGAAGGCTGTACTGGCACAACAGAACAAGAGCTCATTTTATTTCCAAAATGTTTTTTTTCTCCCTAAAATATCAAATTTGTCAAAAAGGCAGAGAAAGGGAGCTATTTTTTTTAAAATACATCCAACTTGTAGAAACAGACTTTGAAAATATAGCATTTGCACCTTAGCACAGAGGATAATAATCTTGTCTGGGAAACCTGTGAAAAACAATTATTGGTATCCTGGCTGCATTTTGTTAAGAAAAAAAAAAGCTATAAAATGTGGAGTGATAGATAACTGATAGATAAATGCTACACTTGACATTGCAGGGATATACTGTAATCCCATATTGAATGGAGTATGCAGATGGACCTTTGTTAAGTCATTTTCATGTCTGTTTATCATTAAACATGACCCCATAGACTCTAGAACAGCAAGTCTCAAAATATAACCTGCTGGATGCCATAGGTCAGCCCTGCAATGAGAAGGCCATGCATTCAGGACTTTCCAATTCTAAGCTGAAAAAGGGGAGCCACTGTATACAATGTAGCAAGTACAACTGGGTGGAGTGATCTTCCTTCTGATGGTATAGTCATGGCCAAGAAAGGAACCTGCACACAGGTAAGTTTCACTGAACACCAGTGCTAGGGGGCATTTCCCACTGACACAGATGCCCTAGTCCTGTAAAGTCCACTGACACAGGGGCACTATTCCTCCCACTAACCCCTGACACATGAGTATTTATTCCTCCAAATGACCATGATGTAGACCATTTATTACTCCCACTCCTTCTGACCACCAACACTACATTACCTTTTTTACTTCCACGTTTTTCACTCCCACTGACCACTGGCACAGGCATTTTACTCACACTGACTACTGACACAGGCACACTTTTCACTTTCTTGGACACAGGGGCATTTTTTTCTTCACTGATCATCGATATAGGAGATATTTTTTACTCCAGCAATCACTTGCATTGAAGCATGTTTTACTTCCAATGAATACAAAGTAGGGGTATACTTACTGCCACTTCACATGGGGGTTGCCTCATGTAGCTGAGGACAAATACCTCATCCCTACAACCCTGGCCAGTGGTTATGGGGGTCTGCGAGCAGAGGGCTTATTGGAATCTGAAAGCCTCCTTTAAATAAGGAGATCTCCCGATCTCCCTACTCATTCCCAAAAATATGTTGTAATGTAGAAGTGGACACCCAAGAGTTTAACAAGTCCTTTATAAAAAAAGTCCCTCACTGTAAATCCATCATTTATCCATGATCCCCACCACCTTGCTGAAAAAACAAACAAAACAAGGAGTGTGGAGAATAGGTCTCTCTGGATAACAAGGATAATTTAACAGTACATGACTGGCTCTTGAGATGTGATTAATGCACCACAGCAGCACTTCATAAGAGGGAAGCACACTCTGTAGGAAAAACAAAGCATAGAAGAAGGTGCTTCTACGTGCAGTAATAAAACACTTTAATGACAAGGAAGGGTTAAAAACACTTACAAGATGAAAGTAAAAAACAGGCATATTATCCATACGTCCAGCGGGATGCCTTCTTTGAGTAAGACAGATGCAGGTGAAAGTTCCAGCCAACCAGCGGTGGTAAATACTGTCTCTCTGATCCACGATGGAGGGCTGTGCTGTCAGAACCAGCATGGAATCCAGGCAACCGGAAGTGATTTCAGAGTGCGCAGTACATGTTTTAGAGCATGCCCAGTCACTCCTTCTTCAAACCAAGACGCACAGCCCTCCATCTTGGATCAGAACGACAGTATTTGCCACTGCTGGTCGACTAGAATTTCCACCTGCAGCTGTCTTACTCCCAGAAGGCATCCCCCTGGACGTTATGGATTCATTGATATGCCTGTTTTTCACTTACATCTTGCAAGTGTTTTTAACCCTTTCTTGTCATTAAAATGTTTTATTACCACACTTAGAAGTGCCTTCTTCTCTGCTTTAAATTAATAATTAAAAAAAAAACAACAGATGACCTGGTACATTTGAGCTTCCTGAGTCTTTAGCTATATATACTGTATTGGAAAAGGCAGGGATAGCGGTGTCATCATTATCTAAAAATATAATATATAAATATTTGGGCAGTAATGTCACTGCTATCCCCACCTCTTTACTTAAAAGGGGCAGGGATTTCACGTGACATCAGAGGTTCCCAGGGAGACACTGGGTGAAAGCACTCAGTGACAGTGGGGAAATAAAAACACTTCTATATATGATTTTCTGTTCCTGCCAACCTGGGGGCCAAACAGCCCAAACATCAAAGATGTTCCAAACATCAAAGATGTTCCAACCTGTCATTGTCCAAAATGTTAACCTTTCTAAAAAAAGTTTGGCTGGAGTTAATTATTTAAAATAATATTTCAAGTAGCCTTGCTCACATTATTTTCTCTCAATAACATACACCCAAAAACAGATAGCGTTACCCACAATCCTTTTGACCTAATTTTTCTAAGTAATGGTTGTGTTGTGCTACGCTGGGTCCATTCCTGTTATATCATTACAGGATCATAAACCTTATTACAAATTGTATAATCCAGATTACCAAAGCATTTAAAAAGTCAATTAGAATCAATAAGTACAATTCCACCAAGAGTTTTGATCCTCCAAATTAGGAATGAATAAGAGACTCTAAACAAATAAATTATCCCCTGCTGTAAATTTATGTTTTATGTTGAATAATCACTACTGCCTGTGGAAACATTTATCCAGGATAAAAAAAATGCAGATTTCATCTTAATGTGAGATACATATTGTTATAAATAATATAATTAAAATCTAATTATATCACAGTTAAAATCCAGTCACTGACAATTAAAACAGTCTTAAGCAAATGAGTAATGTGTTCAGTTCTGTCTCACATTATGAAAAGCTGTTAAAAGACATTAAAAGTCTTACATGGGGGATCAAAACCAGCAAAGCTGCTCTGTTAACTTTACTTAGAAAACACTAAGGCAAATCAGATGAAAAGCTCAATTATTAGCATACAAAAGCAAAATACATTAACATATTATCCACAGTAAAATGAGTCAACGCTTGCAAATCCATGACTGTGCCTGGTAAAATGTAGGTGCTCTACCTCGCATTAAAAACCAATGTCTTCTTGCTACATCAGCCCTACCACCAACATCTCAAATTAATGCACGATTGCTGTAAAAAAAAAACGCTCTACTGTAAGCAAGTTCAGCGTTCTCAAGCATTTTACAATGCCAGAGATACCGAAATTCTAGCTATCTTTTATGCAAAATATTGGCTGTATCATGGGTTCTGC